>NC_081405.1:112434952-112479952 GCF_030272615.1 Cryptomeria japonica | reverse complement strand
CATAAGGTGAATATGAAGTCAAATTTGCATAATATGAGCAAAATCATGTCCTCATCAGGCCTAGGGGTCAAATGCTAAGGTGAGGACCCAAATGTGCTCAAAATTATAAGGGAGTACAATTTAGGGCGTTACAGTAGTATTCTTTTTTTTTGTCCAATGTGATTAGTCCACATGATACTCTTAAATTTTTTTATCACAATTTTTTTTATTTCTTCATTGGTGTTAGGACATTCATGTAGTTTGATGTTCCACTTGCTCAACCAGTTTTTGTTTTCCTCCATCAATTTTTCTTCCTATGGTCAAGACCCTCCTCCATGGCTATTTTAGGCCATAATTGCTTATCCATGTTTCAACCTTCTTTAAATAACTTATTAATCGGGTTATTGTTGATGCCTCCAATGAAAAAATGCTTGCTTTAGCCAAAATAATTTCATATGGGATTGTGATTTTGATTTTGAGATTTCTTGTAATTATATTTTTTGGATTCTTTATAATTTTCTCTAACTGTAGTTTGACATGTTGATTCCTCATACTTCACATCCATAGAGGACAACTGACATGACCAACGAACCAAAAAGACTTTTCTTTATTTTCCATACCCAAAGTTTTACTTTTTTGCACCTATTTTGGAGTAGGTATGTGTAATGACCCACTTAACTTAATCCAAAAAACTCAACTGATTTTTTTGTTATGATTACTTATTCCCACTTATTCTTAATTGTGTTTGATTCAATCACATACTCTAGGCATCTATCCAAATGGGATAAGCATCCATCCAACTAGTACGGGCCTCTAACCATATGGGTTAAGCATCTGTCCATACGGGATAGGGAGTTTCATCTATCCAATTCATGATAGGCATCTACCCAAACGGAGTAGGCATCTATTCAAAGAATAGGTAATGCTTTGGCCAGAGACTTTAGACTCATTGGGACCATTCGGATCCTGAGTCACTCTCTAAAGACTACACTCCCCTACTAGGAATGCATCGAGGTCATCGTCTTTAGGAGTATATAAAAAATTTAAAATAACAAACTTGAGTTATGCCTCAGAATTTGGCCTAAAGCCTCGGGAAGTCAAGCGAATCTATACAGGATCCCTTCCGAGTATGCATTGAATTACTTCTAATCTTCCAATTAGTGTTACTATACCCTTTCATTGAAAGACCAAGGAACTTCAATAAAAAAAATGATCAACTCATCCTTAACCAAATCCTAATCCCCATCCCTAAATGCCTGAGTACAAGGGACAACTCCATCCCTAGACTGCCTACATACCTGTTTCGACATGGGATCAAGGCGTAAAGTATGTAGTTCTGGTTTCTAACTATGGTTTAATGTAAATTATTTGGTGGGTACGCAACCCTTTCCAGGGTCAATGTCCTAGATGGTTTCTCTGCGGTTGCTACCCACGATGGTAGCTCTATAGCAAAAAAGGCTCAAGGTGGCCTTCCGCTTGTGGCCTAAGATAACTAAGTCTTATTTCATATTAAATATGTCACCCTTAATCCATTATCATCAGCTGAAATCATTAAGATAAAATAAATTTCCAAGATCATAACACACAACCAAACCCTAATGGGGTTTTCTAAGGTTTAGTTGAGCAGATGCAAAATTCATTTAAAATCTTATCCTTTTAGATTATCGATCCAAGAGGGATTACCCACCCCTTGGATTTTAACTTCCAAATGACCCTTATTTCTCCCCAACGATTTAGAGGGATGATGCCATAGACGTCGTTGTTGCAGCTTTATTAGGCATTAAGTGCAATAGTCCAACATGATGACATTACCCGTAAGTGTGACCCAAAGGCACCATAGATACCGAACGCCACTAATTTTTGGTTTCAACTCCTCTTGTTTAGTTATCTAACTAGAGATTTAACTTTAAATTCATCAATCTTAAATGAAGCAATATACCAATACAATTATGACAAAGAAACTATTATATACAAGGAATTGTCGCTTGAATTTAAAAACTAAAGTATAAATTTCACGTAATTGAAGGGAACATAAACAAATCGACTACTTGGGAATAGTATTTTCTCTGAAGGAAAATTATGAAAATAATTAAAATTTTGAAAACTTGAACTAAATACATGAAATTACTAATTGCTTGGAAACCATGATACTTTCAAAGACATCTTATGAAAATGATTTGAATTACTTGCAAGATATAATTATTTTGGAACAAACCATTACACAATAAGTATGAATCCTAGTACTGATTCGCTTGAAAGAAAAATAAATGATTGAATAGAAGACTTTGGAAATGAATTTTAACACCTACTTGTTTGAAGTGAAAAGTATTTAATAATAAGCCCAACTAATTCTTCCATATGAAGTAACATAAATTTCATCTACAATGGTAACACTACTTTAAATGTGAATCCTAATACTTGAAAGGTACTAAATTGCTTGAAGGAAAATTAAATGATTAAATAGCAAGACTTTGGAAAAGAGTTTAACATTTATCAAACTTAACACACTATACCATAATTTGAAGGAACTTACATTTCATTTAATAATAAGAAAAATGTTTAATTAATAATAATGTATTTCATATGTTATTTGATCTCTTAATTATAATTCATCGCCAACATGTTACTTTTAAATAACTCCTTATCCATTTTTATCCCAAACATAAGGATTATATAGCATTTAAATAATTTTTAAAAGTAAAATCTTGTTTAAATAATTAGAGAGCACATGATAAGGTCAAAAGTAAACTTTACCCAACTATCATCCAAATATGAAAAGAAAAAAAATCTTTTTTTCTTTTTTTTTAATAAAATTTCCAAACACTTAAATTAAGATTATTCTTTTTAATAAATATAATTTAACAAATGATTTTAAAATTTATAGAAATGCAAATAAGAAAGTTTTAAATATTTTTAGATAACTTACTAATTATCAAAAAAAAGCAATCTTCAACACAATTTTATTTGATGTAATTGAGTTAACTCTGAAGATCAACGGTTTACATCTTCTAAAAATTGATGCAAGACAATTGAACTTGTCATGACCATCGATATTGAATTCACAAATTTAAATTAATCCTATTTTCCTCGTCACTCAACATTCTTTTTTCATCATTGGCCAGTCGGGATTGACAAAGATTTTTTTAAGCAAAGCAGAGTATCCATGTTTAAAATAATATTATAATTTTGTGAGAGAATTTTATAAAAAATTAAATAAATAAAAGTTTTACTAGTGGATGGATATTGAATTCACAAATTTTAATTAATCCTATTTTCCTCGTCACTCAACCATTCTTTTTTCCTCATTGGTAGTTGGGATTGAGAAAGATTTTTTTTAAGCAAAGCAGAGTATGCAGTTTTAAAATAATATTATAATTTTGTGAGATAATTTTATAAAAAATTAAATAAAGCAAAGTATCCATTTTTAAAATAATATTATAATTTTGTGAGAGAATTTTATAAAAAATTAAATAAACAAATAAAAGTTTTACTAGTGGATGGATATTGAATTCACAAATTTTAATTAATCCAATTTTCCTCATCACTCAACCATTCTTTTTTCCTCATTGGTCAATTGGGATTGAGAAAGATTTTTTGTGTAAGCAAAGCAGAGTATCCATTTCTAAAATAATATTATAATTTTGTGAGAGTATTTTATCAAAAATAAATAAATAAAAGTTTTACTAGTGGATAGAGGTTTAAGTGAAAAATAGAAATAAATCACAATTTTTCATTTTATAAAACAAGATTAAACATGCCATGACCATAATTCACAAATTTTAATTATTCCCATTTTCCTTACCACTCAAAATTTTAGTTGGGATTAAGAAAGATTTTTTTTAATTAAATAAATAAAAGTTTTACTAGTGGATAGAGATTTAAGTGAAAAATAGAAATAAATCATAGTAAAATATAATAGTTTGAGCTCATTCCATGTTTTTTTCCCTCTTTATTGTTATTTTCAATCTATCACAATTTGTCATTTTATAAAACAAGATTAAAAACTATTTTATAATTTTGTGAGAGTATTTTATAAAATAAAATAAAATAAATAAATAAAAATTCTATTATGTACAAAAAAAAAAATGCTTTATTTCCTCAAATTCATCCACAACATAAATAGATGTGAATTCTTATGCACTATGATCTAATTAAAATAAGTTTTACCCTATAAAAAATAGGAACCATATGCAAAGCATTATTATTTCTTATTAAGTTTTCAAATTATTATTTATTTATTATAAATTTTAGAAATTAATATTTTCATATAGGTTAACTTTGCATTTACTTATATATTTTTCATTTTTTTTTTCAATAAAAGTGGATTATTTCACTAAACTATTTTATTAATATTTTTTATTTTTTACACAGGATTCAAAGAGCATACCAGAGGAAAGAACCCTGAGAAGAAAACCTCCGGTCACAGCTCATAAAATAAGCCTATAGTATCTAACGGATCAATATATACACCCTGCCCAAAACCACATACAAAATGTGGTCACAACACATATAATATCAGTTTTGCATAGAGCCCATATGACAATTTGCCAAAAAAAAACAAAAAAACCCCCATCCGATAATTTTCAAATGTAGACTCCATAGCTGCTATCAATGGAAGAAGACAAAATTTTCCAAAGTCCTATGCCAAGTCCCATGAGCCAAAAACCTTCCTGCCAAAAAAGAAAGTATCAAAAAACCTTTGGAAAAACACTATTATATCAAATACCATGACCTCGAACACTTCTCCAGACAACGAACATGAATACTTGAAATGAAAGAGGAAAGCGTGAATAATTATCATCATAAAATTTTACATCGATGTTACTCAAGAAAATCATATGACTATTGTTGCAAACCTTCCCATACCCTAGAAGGAATTTCCTCAAAACTCACCTATCGCTGAATAGCATTGCTATCAATGGCTAAATTTGCCAAATAATCTGCAATCTTATTAACTTCTCTATAACAATGGGATACCAAGAAAGATTCAAACAATTCTATTTTTTGTAAAATGGGATCAAGTATATACTTCAAATTCCAACAATTCGATTTCTTTTTCATAACACATTTAATAATCACCATAGAATCACCTTCAATTATTAAGTCCTTAATACCCAAAGAGATTGCCATATCCAATCCAAAAGACAAAGCATGAAATTTCGCATAATTGTTAGTTTTAAAACCAATAGCATGACACTTAGCTCGAATAAAATTTGCATTGTGATCATAAATTACCATGCCTACTCCAGCCTGCCCAGGGTTACCACGAGAGGCCCCATCAAAATTCAGTTTAAAGTGCCCCTGCGGAGGAGGTTTCCATCTAGCAGAGCATCTCTTACCTATTGCATCATATATATTTTTCATTTTTACTTAGATTTGGATTTTAATTTTTTTTTTAATTATTTATGTCTATATACCTAACTACAAATAAAATTTATCAAATGATTCACAAGAAAACATTTGCCACTATGACAACATTAACTACAAATGCAATTGCCAACATTCTTGCGAGCATGTCTATTTCCGATCCTTCTTTACAGGTAACATGTGTAGAGTCTATAAAACAACGATCTATGAATATGAAATATCGATTACATCTCTCTGATGGTGTACATACACATCCTTCTCTGCTTCCTAACCAATTCAACAAGCTTGTTTTGGAGGACGCATTAGTCAAAGGTTCCATCATTTGCTTGAGCGAATATACTTGCAAGAAGTTCCACAAATTCACGTATGTCCACAATTGCATACTATTATTTTTAAAGTTCTCATTTATTCAACTATATCTCCTTACTAAATTTAAATCTCCTTTCATTGCAGGGCTATTGCAATTAATAGCTTGAAAATAATTTTAAATAATGCAAAAATAGTTGGAACACCAATTCCTCCTCTAAAAGCTACCAACTTCATTCCATCAAGCAGCTCTCAAAACCCACCTGAATCTAATCCATCTAAAAAATGTTCCCTCCAACAATCTGGAAGGCCTACATATGAACAAACCTTGTCCCCTTTTATAATAATCCCCATCAAAACATTGAGCCCATATCATAAGCAATGGTCAATTGAGGGTCCCATCCATGAATATAAAAATGTTGGACATAATGGGAAAGTTTTTGGCTTTGATTTTATTGACAAAGTAGGAACTGAAATACATGTGACTTGTTTCAATGAAATTGTTGATGAGTTCTACCATGTTATTAAATCTAATAGTCTTTATGTGATCTCCAATGGTCGTGTTAAAGTTGCCAACACCAAATATACTAGCTCCACAAACCCTTTTGAAATATTCCTCTACAACTCATCTACCATAATTACATCCACATCCATAGACTCTACCATACCCATGCATAGATTTGATATAAAGAGCATAGATTCATTGGAATCATTACCTATTAATCACCTTGTAGATGTCATTGGAATTCTTGTATCTATCTCTACAACATCAACCATACGCAAAAGGGATGGCACTGAAACAACAAAATGTATTGTTACAATCATAGACACCTCAAATTGTACTGTTGAAGTTACACTTTGGGGTCGTCATTGTCAGATTGAAGGTAACCAAATCTCTGAAATGTCCATAGAAACAACTCGCCCAACCTTTTTAATCAAATTTGCTCGTATAATTTCCTGGCATGGAAAAGAACTTGACACCATATTTTCCACTACAATTGTAATCAATCCCAAAATATTGGAAGCATCAACATTGCAAACATGGTATGCTACCAAAGAAATTGACCATCATTCCCTTTCATTGTCAAAGAGCCACCTTTCCTCCCACAACTTTAAAAATCTACAAGCTATTTCTTCTATAAAAAATAGAAGCATTTCTGAGGAGAATGTGTGTGTAAAGGCCACTATCTCAAAAATCTATGTCGATAAATTTTACTACCTTTCTTGTCTACATATTATGGACAATAAAAAATGCAAGAAAAAATTAATCTAGACTTCACCAAATACATTATGATGCCTGAAGTGTTCTATTGATCTCTCTAAATTTGATTTTAGCTATATGCTAAAAATCGACTTGCAAGATGAAACAGGTGAACTCATTAAAGTTGTCACATTTGAAGGACCAGGCTTTGTTGAGTGTTGGCACAGAAGATTTTCAACTTCTACTAGCAGACACTGACGGTGCTAAACAAATCTTAGACAATGTAATCAATTGTCAGTTTCTACTTGATCTCAAAATCAAAATGATCCCATTTGGTGGGCACAAAATGCAAAGCATCATTATTACAGTTGTTAAGATGCTTTAGCTTGATTGCATTTAAATCTTAGTACATGTGGAACTACAGTCATATATTGATTTGTACCTCAAAACATTTCTTGCTTTTTGTTATGTACAAAGTTCTATTTCCATAACTTGTTATGTCCTAAGCTTATATATAGTAGTTGGGCACCCATGTCCTTTCAAATTATGTTTGCATATCTATGTAAATTGAATAAAGTTAGAATTTGATGTCTCATTTATAGGATTATTAACTTTATTAAGAAAATGAGTTTTCAACAAACCTCTCCTATGATCACTTTATTAGAAAATTTAAATACTAATTTTAATTGAAGTAAGTTTTAGGAGAAAACATTAGCTCTCTTGTAAAATTTTAAATTGATAAGATTATGATTTGTAAGATCCATTTTAAGATAAACATAACATTACTTCAAGTGGAAGAAATAGTTATTTTATCTCTTTATAATTTTGCAAAGGATTTGGCATTAGTTCAAGAGAAACTAGAAGTAGATTGATAACAATGATTTATTATGAGCCTTATTTATTATTTACATTGGTTACATAGCAAGTATTTAGACTCTTTTCTAATCTTATGTATCAAGATATTTTGTGTTACTTTAATTATATGCCACATTGTATTATCTCATAAGTTTGGTTATAATAGTTGACCAAATTATTTAAAATTATGCATGCAGATTTTTTTGTAAAATAACACAAAAAATAATTCTTACAAATACTTAGATGCTTTCAATTCACATTATTTCATTCTTTATATATATACTATTTACATGATCATCATTTATAGATAGATCACATTCTCCTAATTATCAAAGGAACTTCAAATGGAAGAACACAATGAAAAGATGCAAGAAAAGCGTGCTCACCGAAATGAAATGCAACGCATACGGTACCATGCAAGGAAAGATAGTATTAACAAAAGAAGACGAGAAAACCAACACATCCTTCCTAATGAATCTTCCACATCTGCATTCTCTTCATCTAATAATCCTTTCTGTCTACCATCACATCCACCTCAATTACAACAAATAATTGAGCCCAACCTTTTTGCCCAAATGCAACCTCCATCACCTTTCTTTCAAAATTATTACATTGCTAGAAATAAATTTCTTTCAAAGTTGGATAGCCTCTCCAACATGTCAACATGTTTGGTTTGTATGGAAAGATATCTAGGCATCAAAACTAAGAAATGTGATGGAATAACTACTTGTTATAGATGCACATTAGAAAATAATGGTCATCGATTCTCAAAATAGAACAATATGAATCCTGATCAGAAACCTATCTGTTTGCAAAGACTATCTCAAATTGAGGAGATGTTAATTGCAAGGGTTAGCCCAGTACTTCAAGTTACTTATGCTAGGGGAGGGCAACTCAAATATAGTGGCCACACTATTTGTTTTCCTCAAGATATTACTACAATTGCATCCTACTTGCCAAGGCTTATACATGAATTGGATATAATAATAGTAAACAGGGAAATCATTGGGCAACAAAAATATAAATTTTATGTTAGCAGAGATCATTTTCATGAAGCATTAAAATATAAGATAATCAATGACCATATTATAAAGATGTAAAGTTAGAGGAAGTTGCATTAACATCTTTACTCATTGCCTCTACTGACATCTCGGACCATCTATATGCAACAACTTCAACCACTAATCCAAGAGATGCAGAGTTCACACAATTAGATATTACAGAGGACGACACATTACAAGAGAACATGGAATCACAATCTTAATTTGTGGCAAATATTCCACCTGCACTTAGAGAGGTTGAAGAGGTGCTCTCTTTACTACAACTAGGTAAATGATGATCAACTCCTACACTAAATTGGCCACCCATTTCTCCATCCCCCATAAATGAATACACCACTGAAGAATTGTTTGCAATGGCATTTCCCACTTTGTTTCCAAAAGGAAGTTCCATATTCAAACAACGATGCATCAAAGAAGTTAAGTTACATGAATATGCTCTAAATCTTCTATGATACCATGATAATAGATTTGGGAAACACCCACGATTCAGATACTTCATACTAAACATACTGATGTGTCATCAAAGTCAAGCCACATCCTCTATTTTTGTGCAAATACAACTAGATGATTCTCTACCAACAAGGATTTTTGATCTACACCAAAGACTAAAGGACTTGCCTTATGACAAGCTTGCTGACCAACTCATGCGGTTTACCTCATCAATTCATGGCACACGCCCATTCTGGAACCAGCATAGAGGTGAGCTCTCAGACATGGTTATTTAGATTGGTTTCCCAACATTATTCTTCTTCCTTAGTGCAACAGATACAAAATGGCCAGACTTGCATAGTATCATGCCATCCAATGCACCTACAAATCCATATGTAGCTTCTAGATGGAGGATACAAAATATAGTTCAAAACCCACACCTTACTGCAGTATACATGCACCACAGATTTACAACATTTCGTAAAGAGGTCTTGGAAAAACTCTTTGGTGCAAAAGACTATTGGTATAGGTATAATTCTTAAACTATTATAATCTTGTACTACAACACTTGTTACTTATATTACTCACTAAAAATTTCTTTCGCAGGTATGAGTGGCAACACAAAGTATCTACACATATCCATGGTTTCATTTGGCTCCATGAAGCACTTGACTTTGAAAAATTACAATGGAATAACATTCAATCAGTACAAAATTCACTTGACTACATTGATAGATATGTCTCTGCATGGAACCCAAAAACCATTGAATTAAGAAACATAATGATTCACATATCTCCTATTGATGATCCTTGCTTGATGGACACAAGAATGATAATGACAACAAACCCTTCCACTAACTACAGTGAATTGGCAAACCGTGTACAACGCCACACAAAGTGCACCCTACAAACTTGTCTTGGAAAAAAAGGGACATCTCTTGTTTGTCGTTATAAAGCCCCTTGGAAAAATCAAGATAAATCAATCCTCTCCAATGATGACAATGGCCAACCTAAACATACTCCTGCAAGAAATGATGACCGCTTGAATCTTCACAAACCATCTATACTCTCTATTTGGAGGGCCAATGTAGATTCCCAACCTGTTCTCTCAATAAATGCAGTTCTAAAATATATCGCAAAATATGCAGTAAAAGCCGAACAGAAATCTGAAACATACCATGCTATGGTATCTCGCATTTCAAACAATTTTGAGCCTGACAAACCTGCCCCAATTGCCTTTCAAAAAATGCTTATTGATTTATATCTCTTTTCCATACACTACAGGTACAAATTTTACAAAAGGATAATTGAACACTTATTTGTAATACTATTCTATTATTACTACAAGTGAAAAGATCTCCTGGTTTGTTCAATAAATCACTTGTTTTTGTATCTTTATAATGTATACATTAAATCTAGACTTTTTCAACTTACAAACAATTCAACAAATAGTTCCTTTAAAAAAATATTAATTTCTAAATCTACAAATATCCAATAATCAATGTTAAACAATCAAGCATGTAACAAAAGTTGTGCAATTTTTGACTTTCTAATTATATCTCGTTTTCATACTCTGTTGGTACAAGTTTTACAATACAATAATTTCTCTTATTCGTAACACCATTGTATTATTAGTTGCTTCCAATTCAAAAGAGTTTGCAAAAATAATGTATACAAATAAAGGAACATTACAGTGTTAATTGCATATATTGTTCAATGTCCAAAACTAACTTAAATACAATATAAAAGATATCCTCGGCGTACCCATTGCACACTAAGGTGTGATTGCTAGTTAAATAATAAGTTGATTAAAGCATTGGTTCAAAACTATTGGTGCAATTTAAAAGTAAGGGTCTTAATATCTATTTATAAAATAAGCAATTAATTTACTATAAATATGATTAATTTTTATACAAGAGAACATAACAACCAACCAATCAAATCAATGATAAATTTACTATAATTGATTTTTATTTATTTTATCTAATTTTATGTTTATCAACAAAAAGATTACTTAATATTTGTCTTAAATAAAATTATCTTCACAAAATAAATACCCTCATGAAATTAAACTTAAATATGAAGAAAAGAATTTCCTTTTTATTATAGTGAATACTGAAATTTAAACTAAATAAATTAAGTAAGCAATCTCAACCCTTAGATTAGATTTAATCTTAGCCCTTAGATGTAAGGTTCACCCACAACCCTGAAATCTTTATACTAAAATTTAGGGCTTTTCTTTCATTTCATTATTGTGGATCTTGCAGGGAAGAATGGAAGAAGAATACATTTAGAAGAGTTCTACAAAATCTACCATGGGAAGGATGGAAGAAGAAGAATACATTCAGAAGAGTTCTACAAAATCTACCATGGGAAGGATGGAAGAAGAAGAATGCATTCCAAAGAGTTCTACGAAATCTACCCTAAGGAAGAATGGAAGAAGAACAATGCATTCAAAAGAGTTCTATGAAATCTACCACGCCTCTCTGTGAGTTTGCTACCCTTTGCATCAATCGGATTCCTATTTTGTATAAAACCATTTTAATAGGATAGTTTTTCTCAGTCTTGTTTGCAGATTAATGTATCTACATTTATGCAAATTTTGATAACCTTTTTTTGCAAGGATTGGATGACTGATTGTGTTGTAGTTTTTTTTTTTCAAGTTTAGTTATTCTATTTATTTTTTTTCTAGATAAAACTTTAAATCGATTTTTTTTTAATTTATTTCACTTTATTATATTTTCATATTAAACTATTTCTATATGAATAAAATTATTTAATTTACTTACATAATAAAATAGACTATTTCTTGAACAATAGATTCAAATTTACCTTCATGGCTGTTAAGAGTTTTGACAAATTTAGTTGAGATTAAATTGTTCTGCACAATAGTATAGATCTATAATAGTTACTCATATCAATTCTAAATTTAACTATTTATATTTAATTTAACTAAGTCTAATTTTCCAATTACTTAAGTTCAAACTTTCATGCAAAAATCAAGCATGGTCTTTAGAAGAAGAATCAACAGCTTACTCTGCAGAATCTACAAATTATACTGGATAAGCTACTGCATCATAATCAAATATTGAGACCAATGATGCTAGTGTTGGTGAAGAACTAGATTTAAGGGGATATTTTAAGATAGTATTTCTAATTATATTGCCTTTTAAAAGAAAAATTGTTAGAGTTACATGAAAAGAGTAAAACCATATTTTATTTTATTTTTATCCCATAGCTTTTCTCTCCTAGATTTACTTTCCATTTCCAATCAATAATTTATGAGTAATTATTTCTGAGATGAAACTAAATAATTCATTAACTAAGTTTCCTTTCTGAACCCACATATAAATATTAATTACCTCTTTTCCCTTGTTTATAACTAATTAAATTATAAGTTTTAGTGAAAGTAATTGACTAAAAAGTCAGTTCAATTAATACAATTTATTTTGCATGTTCAATTTTAAACAATATGTTTTTGTAACTAAAGTCAATTGCAATAATAATATTTCCTATTCCAATCTTCAAAATAGGATAACCTAACATTATTTCATTATTCTCATTTAGTATTAAATCTAGACACTTATAATTTAATAATAATGGATTGATATCTTCTCTCTTTTTTGTATTTGGAAAATTTAATTTATCATTAAACTATGTTAAATTGAGTATTTCAAGATAGATATGCAATGAATTTATTTTATATATTTTATCGATAAATCTATTTAAAATTTTAATGCATAATTAAGATAAATGTTGTTTCCAATTAATATAATCGAACTTTTTTTTTTATCGATAACCTGGATATTATATTGCTTAAAATAGAAAAGATTTACATTCACAAAGCAGATAGACAGTCTGCTATAACATGGGGTCTCGCCCCAACTACAACAAAGGAACCTGAATAGACACCAGCCCAACAAGGCCAACAGCCACAAAAAGGCCACTTACAAACACATGCCCCACAAAAATAAGGACTCGATTAGCCCAGAAAACCTATCTACCAAACCACCCCAATGCCTCTTCCCTTGAAAAGTTAGGGATACCCCAGTTGGGCCCTACCTCCTACATCTCACTCCCTCCACCTGGCACCGTTCCCAGCCTGCCTCCACACAAAGAACCATGCTCCATTACCTTTGTCTGCTTCCTTGGAAGTTGATGCCAAACCATAGGCCTCCCATCCTCATCCAGAGGGGCCTCAACCCAAATTGGGGTCACCTTCCCGTGATTTTTCACTTGCTCAATTGGCCCCAAATTATGCACATACTCCACAATCTCTCCCCATCCTTTCCTTGCATCCTCCATCTGTAATTTAACAGGTCGGGAGCTCGACCAAATGACAAATGGCTGCAACACCCCCGCATCCACACTGATCCTCCACCACGGTCCAACCATCAACTTCAACCCTTCTCCGATAGCAGCTCGAGCCACCACTTCCTGCAGACCACCTGCCCATTTGGGTCTCAACACCAAAGATGTGACTCGTTGCACTTCCTCTGCCGACTTTCCCACCAGCAAGGCCAAGGCAACAAATATTGACGAAATGTCAAGGTTAGTTCTCAACCGACAGTCCAGCATCAAGAATTCCTCCCCAAACATCAACCTCACTGACCTCCAAAAATCCTCACCATCCACTCTGAAGATATTCATCAACCTATTGCTCGAGATCAAGTCATGAAAAGTAGCCATTTGCCCATCCGTCATCAATGAAAAGTTTGCCTCCATCCTGACTCGCCTCTGCTCCAAATCCAAAACACACCGCCAACCACCAAAATCCAGCCACTACAAAATGCCAGGGAACAAAACACCAAGACCATTAAAAGCCACCACCATCACATGTCATGATTGCTCCACACGGATCACAGAAAACTAAGCATCATCGCCAGTCGTTCACACTGATTGCCTCCATCATCACCCATCACCACTAGGCCACTTGCAATGACATTATAGATCACACTCCATGAGGATCTTTACTTCCTAGAGGTCTATGGTCATTTCAAAAACAAGCTCGGGTTCACTTTTCTAAGTTAAGCCATACAACCAAAATCAAAATCATGAGGACTTAAATTTCTAAAGTCCTCGAACAATCTAAAATTATTTTCCAAGGAGCCATTCGCTCCCACATTTGAAATCTTGTCAGCTTCCAAGTTAGCTTCCCTGAGGACGTGAGTCACCTTAAAATCTTTAAAACCACCCAACAGAAGTTGCATTCTTCGAACATTGTTGTCTAAGTGCCACGCCTCCATTTGGCCTCTAGCTATCCCATTCACCACAATCTGAGAATCTCCCTCCAAATGGAGTTTCTTCACTCCCAATTTCATAGCCATGAGAATGGCTTATAACGTTGCTTGACACTTAGCAACGTTGTTCGATCCATCCACCAATCTTTTAGCACCTATGGCCAGAGTGTTGCCACAATCATCTCAAGCAATTACCCCAACTCCAGATACCCCTGGATTGCCCCTTGAAGTGCCATCAAAATTAATCTTAGTCCACCCTTTATTAGGCGGAGCCCACTCTTGAATTGATTCACCCTTTTTATGAAGATTAACACTCAAAAGCCCATTAGCAGGCCGAATATAATCAAACTTTTATGTTTCATGTTATGAATAAATTAAAACACCATTAGCTTTATTTGAAATAAAATGAGATTGAAAACTCTAAATTTAAAATATTATTTGGAACCAATAGAAAATCTTAATAATAAATAAAAACTATATTTATTTCCTTTCTAAAAGACAAACAAGTTTTTATTTTATTTCCTAAGATATTACAAAAAAATAAAAGAAACTTCATATATTTTTTTGAAATACAACTAAATAAATTTTATAGATCAAACTTCCTTAATCGTTTGGAGGAAAATTCACTTATCTAATCATTCTCTCCTTTGTTGAAGATCTTCAATCCTTTTGATTTCTTCTTGACTTTTCCTCTTGGTCCCTTCGATCCTTGTCCTGCAACCTTGTATAGATCTCCTCCAAAACCCCTAGAAAATCCTATCTCCTACAATACAATATGTCTACCAAAATCCTCCTACTACTAACATAATTTGCAAGAATTCAAAACTACTTATCAAAGAAAACAATGAACTCTCCCTTTTTAAAAATCTAGTGTTCAATATATAGAAAAGAGAGTCATTTTCCCACTACCATGTAAATTAATTGGTTTTGAGATTCTTTTCCTCAAATAATCTCATGCAAAAATGACTATTGTCATAGTGGCGGTTACATTTGACCATGCATTAAAATCTGAATTTGAATTTTCCTCCATTTTATCAAATATGAATTTTATAACTCCTTTGTCATAAAAAGGCCATGAATAGAATTATTCTTGTCATAGAATAATTTTGTAACTCCCATGTCATATATTTGCTAAATATAATATTTATTCCTTAATATTTTGAAGTTGAATTTTTTTCTAGAATCTTCTTATTTCTCCTACACCATGTGCTCAATTAGAATATTGAGGAAATAAATAATTTCTAAGTAAATTATGGCCTCACATGCGAGTCACCACTTATTACTCATTTTTATTTAAAATTTTGACCTTATTTAATTTATCATTTCTAACTCATAAAAGTAATATTAAGAATAATAGTAATAATAATAATAGTAATAATAGTAATAGTAATAATAATAATAATAATAATAATAATAATAATAATAATAATAATAACAATAACAATAACAATAATAAGGATGATAAGGATAATAATAGTATTATTAACAAGTTTTATCGAAGTCTTAAAAGAGGGTTATGACAGTATGAGGATTTCCATCCTCCCTATATCCTTTTCACCCTACGAGTCTCCCAACTGAGCTTATAGTGGAAGGCAGTCCCAATATATTTGTATTCTTTCACTATTTCCAACGGATTAACTTCAAAAAGAAAGGTAATTTGTTTGTCTTTCCTCTTTAAAGAGAAAATCAGGCTTTTGGTTTTGGTAATATTCACTTGCATCGCAACCTCTTGACAAAAGTGTTCTAAGGCCTTTAACTATTCTCTTAATCCATGAGTCATCTTTTAAATTAGGATAAGATCGTCAACATATAAAAGCAGCTTCACCACATAGCCTGCTAGTTGGACACCTTCTCCATCTGTTTTGCTTAATCGGGCTTCCAACTTATCAATGTATAAACCAAAAAATTTGGGGGATAAAGGATACCCTTGTTTAATACTAATGTCACTACAGTTTACTTCTTTCTAAATTTCTCTATAAACTTATCATAGTATTTATCAAGGTTGATTTTCCTCATCCTAGCTTATAACTAAATATCAAAGTTTTGGTTTTGCTCAGCTAACATCTTATATAGATAAGAGTAATCAATTGTGAGATTAGAAGCAATTACCACCTATGTGTAATGATACATTTATTTAAGATACCACTCAATAAAAAAGTAATTTCTTTCAAATTTCTATAGTAAGTGACATAAATAATGGTTCATAACCTAGTAAAAGTATTCAACCTTCCTAGCCTTGGATGCAATGAGTACGTTATCCAAACCTTGAGCTTTATATTCCTAGCAAGTATTTGTTTCCTTCTGGTTTCTATCGCATAAGCTTCCTTCCTTGTGAGTATTAAGAAGAGCCAAATTCTTTTTCCATAAGTCGTGAAAAATAACAAAGCTTTCTTTCTCTATATTTATCTTACAGATTTCAAACTTTCAATATTTCAATCTAAAGCAAAAATCATTATATTCATTTTGATGTAATTCCAAGATATCTTATTTTCTAGCATTCCAATCTTTAACATCGGATTTTTTATCCTCATAATGAGTTAAACTGATTCCATGATATTAGGGAGGTGACAACTTCCACTTAAGTTGATTGTATGTTGTTTATTATATAGGGAGGTGACAACTTCCACTTAAGTTGATTGTATTTTGTTTATTATACAATCAACTTAAGTGGAAGTTGTCACCTCCCTACTATCATGGAATCAGTTTAACTCATTATGAGGATAAAAAATCCGATGTTAAAGATTGGAATGCTGGAAAATAAGATATCTTGGAATTACGTCAAAATGAATATAACGATTTGCTTTAGATTGAAATATTGAAAGTTTGAAATATGTGTGTGTGTGTGTGTGTGTGTGTGTGTGTGTGTGTATGTAACGTATATATATATATATATATATATATATATATATATATATATATATATATATATATATATATATATATATATATATATATATATATACAGACACACACATATATGTATATATGCACACACACACACACACACACACACATATGTATATATATGTATCTATGCATATATATGTACATATATGTGTGTCTGTGTCTGTGTCTGTGTGTGTGTCTGTGTGTATATATATGTATATATATATACATATATGTATGTATATATATATATAGATACACATATATACATATATATGTGCACACACACACACACACACACACACACACACACACACACATGTGTGTGCGCATGTGTGTGTGTGTATTGTTACTACTTATCAAGTTGCCATTAGTTTTATGTTCAAAGTTATTCTATATACTCTAGTCGGTTATCTCTACCGAAATATTCAGTCGGTATGCATAGTCCAGTCGGTTATAGAAGAAAGTAGTCACAGAGCCTAGTATGCACCGAGTTGTCTACCAAGTATCATTCCATGTTTACCGAGCAGCAAAGATGACACACCGAGTTGATATACACCGAGTGAAATGTGTTACCAGATTCATTGAACCTGGACATACATATGAAAACGTGCTACAAGATTGAGGCACAAAGAACCGTTAACACATTGGAAATTGCACTTAAAGATTGTGTATGATTTTGAGGTCATCTAACCAATGAAATATTTTGCATGGTTATTCATTCGATAAAACATGTTTGTAAGATCGAAGCAATGAATGGATCACCGTCATAAGAGATCTATTTCTACAACATAGATTAAGAACAGATATATACATGTAGCATGACAAAAAGGAAGATATAGAAATATATGAAGAAAGACATGTGAAAGCACTAAGTGGTATGACTGTTACAGAGACACAGAGGGCGCCGAGAAGGATTTCAGAGAACAGTCAAAGAACAGAGTAAACAAAAGGATTTACCGAGTTACTATATGGGTTACTGAGGTATGCTATAAGCAAGGTAATCTTATTCTGAGCACATAGAATTTGCTATAACATTCCAGATGTAAAGTTGCAGATATTTGTAATGATTTTATTGTAATATTTTAAAGTTGTAAGAGAAACCTTTAACAGGGTAAAAGACTCTAATCAAGTCTATAAATTGTAAAGCCTTTAACCAAGTGCTACATTTAGATTAAGTGTTGTAAAATCCTTTAGCAAGGTAGATCTAACAGATCTTGATACTCCTAACAGGGTAAGCTATCAGAAATAGTTAAACATGTAGCTCTAACCGAGCAACCTTTATTATTGCAATAGTGAAGTTGTGGGTACCATCCCCACCACAGTTTTTCTCTCTAACCAAGAGTTTCTGTGTAACCAAAATATATGTGTTATGGAGTGAATCATGTATGATTGTTATCTATTTGTTTTAGCTTTATATTATGTTACTGTACTATTCAGTTTATGCATAACAGTAAAGTTATTGTTAAAGAAAAGTTTTGAAGTACTGATTCACCCCTCCCCTCTCAGTACATTAGCTTTCCATATTGGGCCTAACAATTGGTATCAGAGCTTCAATCTTGGAAAAGGGTTTAACTGCCTAAAGAGAGAGATCTTATCAATGGAAGGCTATAAACAATCTCGGAGGATTGTGTATCTGCAAGAAGAGCTGGATCATGCTAATCAAGTGATTGCAGACATGCAAAGGCAAATACAAAAATCTCTAAAAGTGAGAAGAAGATTATCTGATGATTTGCAAGACTCTCAAGAGTTAGTGGAACAAATTGAGACATCATCTGAGAACAGTATATCTGAAGAGACTGAAGAAATGATTGGAGTATTGAAAGAAAAGAACAAAGCACTGGCTGATCAACTAAAAGCAATGAAAAGAGAACATGAGCATTTCAGCACACAGATGACTGAAAATCTTGATGCATTGAGGACAACTGAGGATAAAGTAAGAGATCTAGAAAGAGAGAAACAACAACTTGAAGCCTTAGTATCTGATAAGAATGATGAAATCACAAGGATGACTGGAATTCAACAAAACCTATTAGATCAACTAGGTTATGCACATCATGAAGCAAATCTGAAAGATGATGATAATCAAGCAATGAAACTTGAAGTATCAAGGTTGACCAATGAACTTGAAATAGAGAAGAAATCCAAAGAAACACTGAAGAAGAGTTATGAAGCATCAAAGATGTTGGATGAGCAACTGAATACAAGACGACCCAACAAAGATGTAGGACTCGGTTACAAAGGAAAATACTCTACTGAGAAGGGAATTCATACTACCGAGAGAGGAGAATCATCAAAGCAAGTTGGAATCAAGACGAACATCAAAAGAAAGAAGCCTATTTGCAACTACTGTGGAAATCAAGGTCATACTACCAACATGTGCCAAATCAGAAAAGGTAAGCAACCAAATGTCACTAAGTTCAATGGTTATTGTTACAATTGCAATAAATATGGTCACACATCTAATCAATGTAGGACAAAGTCTATTAACAATTATCATAAGGCAAAATTCAAAAGGTTTTGTAAAAATTGCAATAGATATGGACACAGTACCAAGAAGTGTAGGTTTAAGCAAAAGAACTATATGTGGTCTGCACACCGAGCAAATGCTAGAGGTTACCGCTTACCGACAGTATTCTGCAGTACCATGGGATTACAATACAAGGATATGGTGTGAATGTTGTGGAAGATGTGGACATATAAGTGCCAACTGCTTTATAAGGTTTGGGATGAACAACCAAAGATCATGGAGAAATCCTGGTATGGCATGTTTTCATTGTCACAAAGTTGGACACTTGGCTGGAGATTGCAGAGATCAACCTAGAAAAGACACTGAAGAAATAAAAGATAAATTACAGATGATTTGGAAAAAGAAGGAAACTGTGTCAAATGAAGAAAGCACCTTACCTACCGAGTTAGGTGCTCCTATTCCAAATTAATCGGTAAAGGTATGAAGGGATTGCATTCTCTCAAGGTTAAATCTTAACAGTTCCTATTTTATTATGTACTTAAGTCAAAATCTGCATAGTTAAAGATGTATTAGTAAGTTTGAAATTCTATCAAAGTCTTTTGGAGCACTATACAGGAAACCTGTCAAGTCGGTGAATACAGGAAACCTGTCAAGTCAGTAAATGAAGGAAGTTTGGTTACTTGGTTAAAGCAGAAAATGGAAAGAAGGTTTAGTGGAACTAAGTGCATTTAATGTTTTTGACCTAACCTGCACAGAGCCCGATAAGGTATATTGTGTACTTAAAGCATTTACGCGGTCATTTTCACTTACCATGTTTTTGAGAGAGCAGAGCAAAGCAAATCAAAGGCAATCAAACCTCCTACAAAGAAAAATTCAAGGTATTTACATCAATTTCAACGCATTGTTAAGCTGGTTTATCGATCTTATCAAGTTATTATTATCTGCTAAATGTGAAGTGTCTGTCGTTTGAAAATCCTCAAACCTTAAGGATCTTTTGTTAGTTTTTATCTGAAATCTACAAATGGCACCTAAGATCCAAGATCCCATTGTTGTTAAGAATGTTGAAAAGCCCTCACTAAAATACTCTTTAACTCCCAAAGTTGCATCTGAACCAGATGACAAAACTACATTTTCACTCATCCCAGATAGAGTGTTATTAGTCGAGGATGTGAGATTCTTCACCAAATGTCGTGTTGAAGAACTTGGTCATGTTGAAATCAAAGACACATATGATGAATTGTGCACCGATGGTAAATTGGATAGCAAGTTTGAGCATATTAAGATCAAGGGATTAATTGAAGCCCTAACCTATCACCGTGTGTTCAAACCCCAGTGGGTCAAGTTTGTTCTGAGCAGAGTTCATGATGACTTCATGTGGCTAGAAGAGCAACCGTTTAAGATCACCAAGGAAATCATTCATCTGATTACCGGTTACCCTATTTATGATCATGCCCAAGCTCAAAAGATGATATCATAGAAGGAATTGATCAGTTTAATCGGAGTGGAATCAAATTGCAGAGGACTAAAATTGAACAATGTCACTGATGCTGAACTAAAATTTGCCATTAGAGTAATAGGTTACTGTTTCTTCCAATCGGCAAGGGAAAACAATGTACCCTATGTAGAAGTAGACCTAGCATTCAAAATTGTGAAAAAGGGAATGAAAATTTATCTATGTGAGGTGTTGCTAAAAAACCTATTTGAGAATCCGAACACCATCAGGAAGCTGAAGAAGAACAACTCAACTAATACACTAAAGTTTGGATCACTACTTGTATGCATGTTTTTCTATTTTGCAAAATTATTTCCATCAATCAGTAAAGTTGTTTGCGAACTACACCGACCAATCACCCATCAGATCAATGACTTCATTAAGAAGCTAGGTGATAATTTTAATGATATTATGGATGATTACTTCAGTAAGTTTCAAGGGAAAATGCATAACAAGTACCAGATTCCACCCAAGCTAGTGGAGAAATACAAAGCTGACATATGTTTTGAAGTAGACACTGATTACTGTTATGTGAATGTTGTGGAACCAAGAACTCAATGCTTGTCACCTATGGGTTACGAGATTGATTTTGACATCACACAACAGCAAATTGATGCATTTCTCACATTGCCAAGGCATGCTACCAAGCTGAGGTATGGAACCTATGAAGAAGTGAAGGAAAAAGTAAAAATGAGCATTGTAGTACCCAAAGCTACAAGAAAGGAAACAAAGATGATAAAGGCATTATTGGAGAAATTCGGAGAAGATTCTTCCTCCACACCTATCAAAGGCACTATAGCCATTACCGAAGAGGATTCTGAAGCCCAAGAGGCAGCTATAACACTGAGCACCGAATTGCCTAAGGGAAAAGTGTTGAAAAGAAAGAAACAGGATTCATCAAAGGCCTCACCGACTCCTCCAGCAAAGCGACCTAACACAAGAGCATCTACAGCTTCACCGAGTAAGAAAACAAAGAGTGTTACTATTCCCAAGGTAACAAAGACCTAGAAGAAATCTACTCAGAGACTCATTTTGGCAAAAGAGTCACCGAATCTGAGGATGCAAGCAAATTTCAAATTGTCAAGAGCAAGAAGGTAAATGTACATAGTGTTGAAAATTTATGTGCTAATCTGAAAGAATATGGTGGATTTGGAGGATTCAGGTATGTTAAGTATGAGACCAGAAATGTAGATGAAAAGAGACAAATTGAAGAAGTTGTCATCTGCACACTTCTAAAATTTTGATTGGCTCCATTGGAACTATCTAAGTCACTTCCAAATGAACTATATTTGCATATTGACAATAGGTGGAAGTATGCAATGGATTCGGGGAAACAGATTAGAGAAAGAAGTCTGGTACATCTCTTTCTAGACATGTCGGTAGCTGAAATAAAAGAACATTTGAAAACCTACAACTCAAAGTTTCTCGTCAAACAAAGAGCCTTAAAACTGATGAATGGTCTATATATTGAAGTGGAAAATGAGACAAAAGAAAAGTGGCAGGAAATCTTTAAAATCAAGGATGCTGGTGAGCAAGCTACAGTTGAAATAGTTGATGTCATCGAGCAAGATCTTGATGTTACCGAGCAAGACCCTGCTGACACCATTCAAATAGATGAAGATATCATGGATATAGAGGCACCGGAACAGGAAATGATAGAAGGCAATGCATATGCAAAACTTGTATCCAGTGAATCAGTCTTGGAACAAGTTCAGCCTTATCCACCGGTCAATCAACCTGTCTCAACCAAAACCCCTCAAGATACGGATCAAGGCACCAAAGATCACAAGTCTATAGCAGGAGAAGGTACTACTCAAGAACAGATGTCTCAAGCACCTTCTAGCACTGAAAAATGTTGCAACTGAGACACCAAGTACCGAGACACCAAAGGACACTACAGAGGCTAAAGAAACCGACCAAAGTGTTGCCTCTACCGAGAAACCTAACAAATCAAGCCTCACAAGCCATTGTCTTAGTTCAATCGGTGAAAGGTAAAGAAAAGAAGATGAAAAAGCATAGTTTCAAAGTAGATTTGTCAAAACCAATAGTGTTGCCCAATGTTGATATATCCAAATTAAATGGGCAAGCACTCATTGATTTCGGTGAACTATGCAAAGCAAAGGCTGAACAGGAAAAACAAATGGCTATTCAAAAGAAAAATAAAGTACTTCAAAAGGTAAAAACACTCTTAACAGATATGCTACCTGAAGCTACAATAACCAAAGATGTAGCCATCCACATTCAACTAGATGAACTCCTAACCAAGATAGAGACATCTGGAGTAGATGCATCCAAATATTTGAGCAAGCTAAAAGATAAGGAGCCCACTACAAAAATGATATAAGAGGTACAGAAAGCTATAGCTATTGGCAAAGTCAAACTTGTCAAATTTATTGCTGATTTGACCCCTCAACTCAAGCACATTCATTATTTATTTCAGAAACTCTATACATTTTCTTTATTCATTAAAGACATCAAAAATAAAACTAAAGCCATTGAGAAAGAGATCATCGATCTCTCAAATAAGTTGACCACAGAGCCCAATTCAATTCAAAATTTCTATACAAAGTTACAACAGCTCATGGCTCAACAACTGGACCTAAGAAATGAAGAACACAAGATCAAGAAGGACATAATGACACTTTAGACATTATTCCTTCCTCATCTTTCATCCGTCCAAGAACAGATCAACCGAGCCACATACTTATCTACTACAAAAGAGGGAAGCACTTTAGATGGCTTAATATCATTATTGGCTGATATTCAAGCGTAGAATTCTTTAATGGATACTGTAAAAGATGCCCTCTTTGTCACTCTCACCGAAGCACGGACAAAGTATAAATCCATTTTTGACCAGTTGCCACCAACGAATGGTAACTAAATTTTGATGTTTGTCAAAAAGGGGGAGTGATATAGCATTCAAAGCATCAAGTATAGTATCAAAAAAAAGGAGTGTAGTATATAGGGGGAGTATACCAAGCAGAGTGAGCAGAGTATCCAAGAGCAGTGAACCGAGCAGTGAACAGAATAGTAAGCAAAGAACAAGTGCAGCACATAAAACATTGATCACCGAGCATGCAAAATCGGAGTTTTGTATAGTATATCAATAAGGGGAGTATATCTGGATATATTATTTCATTGACTATTGTATATACTGTCAGTATAGTCAAATTTTGCAAGTATATAGATTATTGAGTTATAACTTTGAAAGTAGTTTTTGTCAAACATCTCAACTAATGTCAAAAGGGGAGATCATTACTACTTATCAAGTTGTCATTAGTTTTATGTTCAAAGTTATTCTATATACTCTAGTCAGTTATCTCTACTGAAATATTTGTTGAAATGTGGTGACTGATCAGAAAAGTACTGTACACTCAGCACGTATCCTCGCCGAAGCGGGCGTTCAGGGGCGGGAGCCCCCAAGAAAAAAAAAATTGGGTATTTTTTTGATGAAAACCGACATTGTAATAAAACCCTAAAAAGGGCGACTTTGTTTTTGCCCTAAAAATGCATGTTATAAGCGGCTGGGATGCTTAAGGCATTGTAAGGTTGATGTACTATTTTTGCTGGATAATAAGAAAGATTGGACGACTGTGTATGGTGGATGTAACCCATTCTGGGTGAACCACGTTAAACCTCTGTGTTATCTATGTCCTATTTTATTTCATTATCTTTTGTATTTAAATTTGCATATAATTGTTAGTTCATATTTGCTTCGGATCTACTTGAAACCCTAACAATTGGTATCAAAGCGAGGTTTTTTGTAAATTGGCAGGACTTTCAGATTTGAGTGGGAGCAATGGAGGATTCTACATTCTAGGTCGAAAAGTTTAACGGCCAGAATTATCAGTTATGGAAAATGCAGATGGAGGATTACCTGTATCAAAAGGATTTGTGGCAGCCATTGGAAGGAAAGGCAAAGAAAGTGACCACAATGTCAGATGAAGAGGGGGACATTTTAGATAGAAAGGCACTGGGATCCATTCGATTATACCTTGCGTCATCTGTAGCATTCAATATAACAGAAGCAAAAATGGCTGTAGATTTGATGGCAACATTGGCTAAGTTGTATGAGAAACCCTCGGCTTTGAATAAGTTATTTCTTATAAAGCATTTGTTTAATTTGAAAATGAGTGAGGGAGGATCTGTAGTGGAGCACTTAAATGAATTTAATACAATTACCAGTCAATTGTCTTCGATAAAAATTACCTTTGCAGAAGAGGTTAGGGCTCTCTTGATTTTATGTTCTTTGCCAGAAAGTTGGAATAGCTTGGTTATGGCTGTAAGTAACTCTGTCTCTGGTAAAAATACTTTGGTATTTGATGATATTGTTGGTGTTATCCTAAGCGAGGAAATGCGAAGGAAAAGCATAGGTGAGACTCCAACATCATCGAGTAGTGTTTTGAATGTGGAGAATAGAGGAAGATCAAAGGAAAGAGGAAAAGGCCCTGGGAATGAGAAGTCATGAGGGAAGTCAAAGAAAGGACGCTCTCAATCTAGAGGAAAGAAATATTGCTGGTACTGCGGAAAGCCTGGTCATCTAAAGAAAGACTATTGGTCTCAGAAAAACAAAGAAGGAGACAAAAATGAAAATGACAGTAAGGAAGCTAATATTGCAAGTAATACTTTACAAGATGCTTTAATCTTATGTTTGGATAATGTTAATGATTCCTAGGTAATAGATTCTGGGGCTTCATTTCATGCTACACCCCATAGAAAATATTTTCTAGATTATGTTTAAGGTGATTTTGGATAGGTATATTTGGGTGATGATGAGCCCTATCAAATTGTTGGAAAATGAAAGATAAAGATCAAGTTGCAGAATCGTAATGACTGGTTTCTCCAGGAGGTAAGACATGTTCCTAACTTAAGAAGAAATTTAATTTATGCAGGGCAACTAGGTAGTGAAGGTTGCATAGTTACCTTCTCAGACAGTATCTAGAAGGTCAGTAAAGGATCATTAGTAGTAGCTAAAGGTGCAAAGGTAGGCACATTATATTTGTGTATTGGTAACACTTACTCTACCTTAGCTGCTACAGATAAAGTTATTGTAGGGACAACAACAATAGATGTTGCAAGAACAGATTCGATAATGTGGCACCATAGGCTTGGGCACATGAGTGAGAAAGAGATGAAAATCCTTCACTCCAAAAATCTATTGCCAAGACTAAAGAAGATTGATTTAGAGTTATGTGAAAACTGTGTTTATGGCAAACAGAAAAGAGTCAGATTTCTCAAGGTTGGGAAAGAGAAGAAGAGTGAGAAGTTAGGGCTTGTGCATTCAGATGTATGGGGACCGGCTCAGGTATCATCTCTTGGTGGCTCTTGTTATTATGTTATTTTTATTGATGACTCAACCAGAAAAACATGGGTATATTTCCTAAAGCAAAAATCAGATGTTTTTGAAACTTTTAAGAAATGGAAAGCTTTGGTTGAGAATGAGACAGGAAAAAGGTTGAAGTGTCTCAGATCGGATAATGGAGGTGAGTATTGCAGCAAGGCATTTGAAGATTATTGCTCCTTAAATGGGATTAGAAAGTAGAAGACGGTTCCAAGAACTCCATAAGAAAATGGTGTGTCAGAGAGAATGAATAGGACTATCATAGAACGAGCGAGGAGCATGAGATTGCATGCTGGATTGCCCTTACATTTTTGGGCAGATGTTGTACATACTGTTGTCTATTTGATAAATAGAGGACCTTCAACCCCTTTGGATGGTGGTATTCTAGAGGAGGCATGGACTGGTAAAAAGGTAAATTATTCTTTTTTGAAAACCTTTGGTTGTGAAGCTTTTGTCCATGTTGATAAAGAAAACAAAACCAAGCTTGATGCTAAATCTCATAAATGTACCTTCATTGGATATGGGATAGATGAATATGGCTATCGGTTATGGGATTTTGAAAATAAGAAAATAACTAGAAGTAGAGATGTTATATTCAATGAGAAGGTTATGTATAAAGAACAGATGCAGGAAAAGAAGCATGAACAAGACAAGCAAGAATATGTGGTGTTGGATGAGATTCCTGAAAATGAAATGCCATAGGGATCTGATGCTCAGCAACAACAGAATGTCCCACAAACTCCTGCAAGTGTTAGATGTTCTATGAGGTCAAGTAGAACCCCTGAAAGATTTTCTCCTTCTTTGTATTCTATATTATTAACTGATTCTGGTGAACCAGAAGAATATGAAGAAGCAATGCAGGTGGATGCCAAACAACAGTGGGAGCTAGGCATGAAAGAGGAGATGGACTCCTTGATGAAAAATAAGACTTGGGACTTAGTCCCTTTACCTGCAGAAAAAAGAGCCTTGCCTAACAAATGGGTTTATCGGCTGAAGGAGGAGGAAGAAGGTCAGAAAAGATATAAGGCCAGACTTGTGGTAAAAGGTTTTGCACAGAAAAAGGGTATAGATTATCATGAAATATTTTCTCCAGTTGTAAAAATGACTTCAATTAGAACTGTACTTAGTCTTGTGGCTATAGATGATTTACATCTTGAACAATTAGATGTGAAAACATCTTTTCTCCATGGAGATTTGGAGGAGGAAATTTACATGTTGCAACCATAGGGATATGAGGTCAAAGGTAAGAAGAACTTGGTGTGCAGGTTGAAGAAAAGTTTGTATGGCCTAAAGCAAGCACCCTGACAATGGTATTTAAAATTTGATAGTTTCATGGCTGAACACGGTTATCATAGATGTCATTCTGATCATTGTGTATATTTTAAGAGATTTGATAATGGCAGTTATATTATCCTGTTGCTTTATGTTGATGACATTCTTGTTGTTGGGTCTAACGTGCAACATATAAATGATCTTAAGCAAAAATTAGCCAGGTCATTTGCTATGAAGGATTTGGGTGCAGCTAAGCAAATTCTCGGTATGAGGATTACACGGGACAGGAAAAATAGAACCTTGAATTTGTCCCAAAGTGAATATATAAAGAAGGTGTTGAAAAGATTTAACATGCAGGATGCAAAAGCAGTTAGTACACCTTTGGCTAGTCATTTCAAATTGACTAAGGAGATGTGCCCAAAGGCACAGGAAGAGATTAATAAAATGTCTAACATCCTGTATTCATCAGTTGTTGGCAGTCTGATGTATGCAATGGTATGCACAAGGCCATATATTGCACATGCAGTGGGAGTTGTGAGCAGGTTTATGAGTAATCCGAGTATGGAACATTGGAATGTTGTGAAATGGATTCTTCGGTATTTGAAAGGAACTGCTATGAAGGCATTATGTTTCAAAGGATCTAATGCTGCTCTGAGTGGATTTGTTGACCTTGATCTGACGGGTGATATTGATTCATGGAGGAGTACTACAAGGTATGTTTTTACTATAGGGGGAACTGCAGTCAGTTGGGTTTCTAGGCTGCAAAAGGTTGTTGCACTTTCAACCACTGAAGTTGAGTATGTTGCTGCTACAGAAGCCAGCAAGGAGATGATTTGGTTACAATGTTTTCTAGAGGAATTGGGTCAGACACAAGAGGATCGCCCATTGTATACTGATAGCCAGAGTGCCATTCATCTTGCGAAGAACTTTGCTTTTCATTCAAGGACAAAGCACATTCAGCTCAGGTACCACTTCATCCGGACTGTTTTGGAGGAGGGTCAGTTATGGCTTGAGAAGATTCACACAAGAGAGAATCCTGTCGATATGTTCACAAAGGCAGTTCCACAGGAGAAGCTGATTTCTTCATCAGTTTCTGTTGGTCTTCTTGATTGATAATTGTGGAATTTATACCAATCGAGTCCTAGTGTTTTATCCAGCAGATGCTACATGTACAGTGGTGTCGTGTAGTATCAGTCTCCAAGTGGGAGATTGTTCGGTGTGGAGCCTGATCAGTCTCCAAGTGGGAGATTGTTGAAATGTGGTGACTGATGAAAAAAGTACTGTACACTTAGCATGTATCCTCGTCAGGGTTTGGGGCTAGGCCAGGCCTCGGGTAGGGGTTTGGGGGTGGTATCCCCCAAGAAAAGTCGGGGTTCGGGGGCAGGAGCCCCCGAGAAAAAAAAATTTTGGGTATTTTTTTTTATGAAAACCGACATTGTAATAAAACCCTAAAAATGCATGTTATAAGCGGCTGGGGTTCTTAAGGCATTGTAAGGTTGATGTACTATTTTTGCTAGATAATAAGAAAGATTGGACGACTGTGTATGGTGGACGTAACCCATTCTGGGTGAACCACGTTAAATCTTTGTGTTATCTGTGTCCTTTTTTATTTCTTTATCTTTTGTATTTAAATCTGCATATAATTGTTAGTTCATATTTGCTTTGGATCTACTTGAAACCCTAACAATATTCAGTCGGTATGCATAGTCCAGTCGGTTATAGAAGAAAGTAGTCACAGAGCCCAGTATACACCGAGTTGTCTACTGAGTATCATTCCATGTCTACTGAGAAGCAAAGATGACACACCGAGTTGATATACACCAAGTGAAACATGTTACCAGATTCATTGAACCTAGACATACATATGAAAACATGTTACAAGATCAAGGCACAAAGAATCGTTATCACATTGGAAATTGCACTTAAAGATTGTGTATGATTTTGAGGTCATCTAACCAATGAAATATTTTGCATGGTTATTCATTTGATAAAACATGTTTGTAAGATCGAAGAAATGAATGGATCACTGTCATAAGATATCTATTTATACAACATGGATTAAGAACAGATATATACATGTAGCATGACAGAAAGGAAGATACAGAAATATATGAAGCAAGACATGTGAAAGAACTAAGTGTTATGACTGTTACAGAGACACAGAGGTCGCCGAGAAGGATTTCAGAGAACAATCAAAGAATAGAGTAAACAGAAGGGTTTACCAAGTTACTATATGGGTTACCGAGGTATGCTATAAGAAAGGTAATCTTGTTCTGAGCACATAGAATCTGCTATAACATTCCAGATGTAAAGTTGCAGATATTTGTAATGATTTTATTGTAATATTTTGAAGTTGTAAGAGAAACCTTTTACAGGGTAAAAGACTCTAATCAAGTCTATAAATTGTAAAGCCTTTAACCAGGTGCAGCATTTAGATTAAGTGTTGTAAAATCCTTTAGCAAGGTAGATCTAATAGATCTTGATACTCCTAACAGGGTAAGCTATCAGAAATAGCTAAACATGTAGCTCTAACCGAGCAACCTTTATTATTGCAGTAGTGAAGTTGTGGGTGCCATCCCCATCGTAGTTTTTCTCTCTAACCAAGAGTTTCTACGTAACCAAAATATATGTGTTATGGAGTGAATCATGTATGATTGTTATCTATTTGTTTTAGCTTTATATTATGTTACTGTACTATTCAGTTTATGCATAACAGTAAAGTTATTGTTAAAGAAAAGTTTTGAAGTACTGATTCACCTCTCCCCTCTTAGTACATTAGCTTTCCATATTGGACCTAACATGTATATGTATATGTGTGTGTGTGTATGTATATACGTATGTGTGCGTGTGTGTATATATGTGTGTGTGTGTGTGTGTGTATGTATGTATGTATATATGTATGTATGTATGTATGTATGTATGTATGTATGTATGTATCTATATGTGTGTGTGTGTATGTATACATATATCTATGTGTGTGTGTGTGTGTTGTAATGCCCGTCAAAATAGTGTATACATACATACATACATACATACATACATACATAGATGTGTGTGTGTGTGTGTGTTGTAATGCCCGTCAAAATAGTGTATACATACATACATACATACATACATACATACATAGATGTGTGTGTGTGTGTGTTGTAATGCCCGTCAAAATAGTGTATACATACATACATACATACATACATACATACATACATAGATGTGTGTGTGTGTGTGTTGTAATGCCCGTCAAAATAGTGTATACATACATACATGTGTGTGTGTGTGTGTGTGTGTGTGTGTGTGTGTGTGTGTGTGTGTGTGTGTGTGTGTTGTAATGCCCATCAAAATACCCTAGAGGAATAACCTAAAATCTACTAACAAATGAAGATAATTTTTATTTTTACTTTCTAAAACATTTGAAACTCTATGTAACATTAACATGCATTAATGCAACATTAACCATTTGCAAGATCACATAAACCATCATGTACATAATCATAAAACTATATTATGCAAACAGATTAAACCTTCTAACATAAGCACATAACAAAATACATTCTTACAACACAATTATTCCCTGAGGTATATTAACGTCACTACTTCACATCATCAAAACATAACACTTATCTAGAAGATCATAAGTTACCATGCATATAACCAATTACTTTCCATGCAAATAGATTGATATTAGTACATATGCATAACCCATCACATTGTATAGTTTTCTTAAGCACAACCATTACACATTCCATCAAGAATACTATCCATATTCGTATGCAAGATTACAAAGCAAGCACTCATCATCTTTCAAATAGGATTCCATGCTGCTAAACAATTTTAAGAATCATATTTAATACTATAAACATATTTTGATCATTTAATCCCCTAAACCAACATAGTATCTCAATCCTAACAATAAACATTTTTTCGACAAGAACCAAGTAACAATACATCATCTTATTACAAGATCATTGTTCTTATTTCATAAAGACCTAATACAAAAGAGTACATAGAACAAGCATGCGGTCTCTATTGCTACAACATATCCTAATGGCTTAATAGTACAAGCAACATAAGTACGTAATCTTATCATCTTGCATCATAGTTTTTACTTAACCATTCATTCCTCTTAAAATTCATAACTACTCAAGTAAAGCTTCAATGCATCTATTCTATTCTTTCCATCCTCATACTAAGGCATAACATAACTTAATCCCAATACATGAATATAAATACAACTCAAATTCATATGAATACTCCATTTCACAATCCCATTAAATCCATAAGCTCATTTTACATATTAATCATTCTATACATCAGGGAAACATCAAGCATTCTTCCTAACCTCTACATCATTTTACTTATTCATTTCTTATAAATACCTAACACAAGATGAATAATCTCTCACATGATCATATCATCATTATCATCTTATGCAAATTCCTAAACATGTAGATTTATACAAATCATCAAACCTTTAGTGTCCATGATCACCAAGTTATTCAAATATAAATCAATGCTAACCATTTCATCTATCTATCATTCATTAAATAGCATAACATATTGCTATCCATCACATGAATGCAATACATCTCAAGTAAAAATAAACTAATCCATTTACATGATTACTTCTAAACTCATACAAGCATCTTCTACATCATGAAATAACCATAGATATATACCTAATTCCAACATCAAGTCCTATTACAACTTCCTCCTACAATAGAAGATAGTACAATATATGGATACACCATTTCTTTTACATACATATTTATTTATGATACAAAGTCTTCTTTCACAAACATAGGAAACCAATTCCAAAGTTCAATCTCATGAAGAATCCAATCCACACACACAACACCAATGAGAGTATCCCAATTGATGAAGGCAATCAACCACCTAACCATGTGGAACCAATGAAGGAACCACCCCCTATGCTAGGAGATGAAAAAGGTCCCAACACACACTCAAGACCTAATATGACACCTAACAACCAAGGGATACAACAAGACTCCACAAAACCCAAACACAAGGGTACAATACCCAAGTACAACAAGTGGCTAAATCAATGCAATCATCCTCCAGAGGCAAATCAATAAAACAAGGCATATGGGAAATGGATACATGTAGAGTGTCATCACATGCTAGCCTCATGTGGCATCTGTCTCCACCTTGGATTAACTCAAGGGAGATCGGGTATACTGCTCCAACGGTCTTCCCAATCTAGGATCCCAAAAAACACCTCCCTGGGTCCGTCCAATTGGGGCATACCATATCATATTATTTATCTTTATTAGGTGTATTACTAATACCCAACCCTCTAATCAATTATTATTATGTTATCACTTGCAATTATGCCATCAACTCTTCATGTGGTTTCCTAGGTTTAGACCCCCTTCCTAGAGGCCTAGTACTCACAACTTAGTGCCAACACATGCAAGAGCCCACTTCCCCATCCATGAACCAAGGCCATAGGGTAAAGATAAAAAATAGATGAAAAAATAACACCATCATCAAATCTCAAGAAGATTCAATAACCATAAAAGCAACTGAACAAAAACTAAGCAGCGAGGACGCAAGGGTCAACGCAAGGAAGGAAAACTTCACAAATGCAACATCAATATAAGCCTATCATGGATGAAAATTATAAAATAGGTCCAAATAACATCAAATTATCAATAGTGAGGCATAACACATCCCACTAGAGTCATAAAATCAATCCCTCGACAATGAGGCATTCTCCCTCTCGCCAAAGCATCAAATCGCATAGGAATCACCTCATCGGTAAGGCATGAACCTTCTTACCGCAAAACATGAAACATCATAAAATATCAAACAGCATCATAATCAACCCCAAAAATGTCAATACATACTGCACAAGCCTTTGGAGCATTCACACAAACCGAAGATGCACTCAAACAAGCCAAAAAAATGACTTCCAAAGACCCCCGAGACAGCTCAACACCCCTAAAACCTAGGATAGCATTCTTGGTAGGTATGGTAATGTTTCTAGCATGTATGGTAGTGTTTCTGGTCAGTATGATGGCATTTTTTATCTCTAGGGTGTCGTTTCTAGTCAATTTGGTTGAATTTTTGCAAATCAGGACCTCAACTCTCATGGTAAGTTTGACAGAGCATATGGTATGAACTATGGCATTCCTGGAATGTATGGTAGCATTCTTGGAATGCAGGATGGTGTTTCTGGTAGTTTCCATGGCATTTTCTAGGTGTTTCTATGGCGTTTCTAGTAAAAGTGCAGAGAACGGATCAATGCAAAGGCATATGGCTTAGGAGGGGTCTCAGGAAGGCTCAAGGGTACAAAATGACCCACCTAACGAACACAGGTGGTTTGGAACATCAAAATAACATCAAAGACAATAATCATACACATTGCATATCCCTTGACAAAAATTTGCATAAGAAATTCCCTCTCCCACTAAGCATAAACTAAGAAATATGAAGTCTAGATCACTAGGGGGAGAGAGATGAAAACAACAAACAACAAGAGAGACTCAAACAAACTAGTCAAGGACTAAATGCATCCAAAACAAGTGGAATGAAAGGTCCACACTTCCATAGAGTGGTCACTAAGAAAACACAGTAATCACAAAGAAGACAGGAAGCCAAAACTGCACTTTACCCATTCCAAACTTGCATAACACATTGAAAACCATTAAGGAAAATTTTTTCCACAATAACACCAATCTCCAAGAGAAATCCAAATTCAAAACTGCAGACACGGAGAAGAAAATCTTTTCTGGAAAGAAATGCAGAAGTAAGAACCACCAAACTTGCAATTCGCAAAACCAAATTGAAGAAGAATTCTGAAAATGCCAAGCCTTCCAAAATCCAAATCGCAATCCAAACTCCCAAACCAATTCCAAAAATCTTCTTGCAATGATTTGCTAGATGATTAACTTGTGCATAGACTAGCAAGCCAAAATAAATAAGAAAATTAAATTAAAGACTAGTTTTCTCGGCCAATAGAAAAATTTTAGAAACCATATATCTTACTTACCTTTACAAAGTTCAAAAAAGGCATAATATAAATATATATTTATTACCTACTCAATCACACCAATCAACCAAAAAATAAAGGTAGGTAGAAATAAATCGAATTCAATTATTTAGTATAGATATGACCTTTAATTGGGAAATACAAATATTTCCTTAAAATTAGAGTAAAAATAATATTATTTGCAAATAACATTCCCTATTTCCCACATTATAATTAATAATTAATTATCATTATTAATATTGACACCAATAAATAAATTAAATTAAATAGAACCCAAATAAATAATTAAATTAAAAATAATAACTAAAAAAAAAAAAATTGCGTGAAAAAAACGATGGAGAGCTCGCATGGAGGAGGGGAAGGCGACAATGGAAGAATTCAAAATTAGAATTCTCTGCAAGGTGGGAACTCTAGTTCCAATGGAGGTAGTGGCCAGATCGATGGAGCTGGCCAGATGGGGGAGAAGGACAAGCCTCCAAATATTCTGTAGGCAGATGGTACTCTGCCAAAGAAGAATGTGGGTTCTGGAAACACGGTGGGGGGGTCCAGCGGGGGGCCCAGCCCATGTGAAGTTGTTTTGGAGAATGGTAAAGAAACTAGAAAGTGGTCATCCCTCTTTGGAACTAGACCATCTGGAAAATCCTCCTTGCCTCCATTCAAGAATATATCAGACCCGACTGGTGGTAAGTTCGCCATTTCTATTCCTCACTCAGTTTTGGATCATAACATAAGTAGTATGTCAAACTCTCTGGTGGGTAAATTCATGGGGCCACACCAAAACATTAAATTTTTTAGGGCTTATGTCAAACAAAAATGGGCTTTGAAAGGTAATGTTGAAATTTTGGCTCTGCCCAAAGGCCTCCTCACCTTTGTCTTTTCTTGTGAAGAAGATAAAATAAGGATCCTCTATGGTAGTCCTTAGTTGGTTGGAAAGACAACTCTGGTCCTTCATAAATGACATCTGAATCTAAACATGAGTGATTCTCTTATGGTGCAAGTCCCAGTTTGGGTTAAGTTGCCAGGTCTGCCTCTTGAGTATTGGGTAGAAAGTATTTTCTCAAGTATAGCAAGCTCCTTTGGTGAGATCCTCTCAATAGATCCAATCATAGCTTCAAGAAGGAGGCTAACTCATGCCATATTTTGTGTAGAGATCGCCCATGATGTAGATATGCTCGAGCAGATAGATATAGTGTCAAAGTTGGGAACGTGGAAACAACAGATTGAATACAAATCCATCCTCTTTGCTTGCTTCCAATGAAAAAAAGCAGGTCACTAGGCCAAACATTATCCTCTCAAGCCTAAAGGGGAGAATAAGCAAGTCAAACCTATAGTAGAAAGTAAAAAGGCTCCGGAGAAAAAGGTATGGTAAGTCAAAAAATTTAGAAAATAAGGAAACTGACCTAGTTGATACCAACTATTTTAGACCCCTTGGGGAGAATAAGGAAGTGGTCTCCTTAGCCTTTGTCTCTAATCATTTCTCCCCCCCCCCCGGGAAGCTCTGAGGAAGTAACAAATGAAAGAAGACAACCCCCTGGTAGGACAGATCCGAATAAAGGAAATAAAAGATCAGAATGAATCTTCTAAATAAAATACCGAGATGGTAACTACTGACACCTTGGCCAGTAAGGAAGCTCCCAATGAAGAGGATCAAAAGGATAAGGATATTAAGGAAGTGGATCAATCTGAGGAAGGGGAGATCATTGGCTCAGAAGAAGAAAAGACTAACTCTTCCCCTCTCACAATCAGGTCTGATTTGCAAGAAGCCCACAAATGTGCTATATTGGGTATAAACATTTCGAATTCAAATCAAGCCTCTAAAATAGTCAATAGTTCTTCACATGATTCTAGATCACCTAATTAAGGTTATGAAGAGGAAATTTCTAGAATTCTTAGTAACCCTGAAGCGGTTTTTGAGAAAGAAGCAGAATGAAAAATTCCAAAACATAGGAACAAAAAAGGATCCACTCCATCGGCCGCCCAATTAAGGAAGTCTAGTAGAATTTCTCAAGTTGATGTAGGGTATGTCTCCTCATCCCCAGGATGACCTTCAAACCATAAAGTCAGAGATAAGGAGGCCAACAAGAACATAGCAGATGGGACTCAGAAGACTCTAAAGGAGTTAGGAATCGCTAAGTAATTATGAAGATTGTCTCTTGGAACATTAGGGGACTTAATAATCCCCACAAGCATGATATTATTAGGAATATGATTAGGGATAGAAAACCTGATGTTTTTCTAATTCAAGAAACTAAGATGAGTAGAGATAAGGTTGACGCTTTGAATTTCTTTAAATCTGGGAGCATTAGTGGTGGTAGCTCGGAAGGAGCCTCTGGAGGCATTGCAACAATTTGGAATCTCAATAGTGTTAAAGGTCATGTTCTTATTCAAGAAAGCAATTTTTATTGCATGAAATTTGAGCATTTAAAAGATGGAACCTCTTGGGTCCTCACTAACATTTATGTTCTTAACATCTTGAAAGCAAGAAGCAATTTTTTGAAAAAAAACTTATGGAAATAAGGGACAGCTTCAAGAACCTCAACTGGCTGGTCATGGGAGATTTCAACACCCATTTGAGAGAGGAGGAAAAATTTGGTGGAAGCCCTTCTCAGTTGGATAGCAGACTAGCCCTTATGGATTTTATAAACACTCGGGCTCTTAATGATGTGGAGATGCAGGGTTACAATTACACTTGGACTAACATGAGGGTTGGAAATGACCTTATTCAAGTTCGCCTTGACATGGCTCTTATTTTTGATGATTGGTACATACATTATTTCTATTCTCTGTCTACTCACATTCGTGTTGGGTCTAACCACTATCCCATAACTCTTTTTGCTAACCCCATAAATAGAAGAAGGCACTTTCCTTTTAGATTTGAAAAAATGTGGACTCTTCATCTGGATCTCACCCATAAAATTCAAGAATGGTGGAACATTCAATTTAAGGGTACTGCCATGTATAGAGTTGTGAAGAAACTTAAAAGCATAAAAGACAATATAAGGACTTGGAATAAATCTAGCTTTGGGAATATTTTTGAGGCCAAAGGAAAAATTCACGAAGACCTCAATAAAATATAGGTCCAAATCCAGAAGGATGGATTCTCTACTGTGACTATTGTTGAAGAAAATGAGATCCTCAAAAGATACCATGAAATCATTTCTAAAGAAGAATCTTTTTGGAAGCAGGGGTCTAGATGTATCTGGCTGAAGGAAGGAGATAAGAATACTAGATTCTTACATATGTCGACTATTAAATATAAAGTAGCTAATATGATAAAAAAAACTGATGGTGGACAATGGGGTGCTAGTTAAGGAGGAGGAGATAAGAAATGAGGCCAAATGCTTCTTCACTGATCTTCTTTGTAGGGATCAAAGTGTGGATGTTGATATCCAAAATTCCTTCCTTCAGAACATTCCTTGCCTTATTGATGAGCAGAAGAATGTCGTCCTAACTTCTATTCCTTTGAATTTGGAGATCAGAAATGTTGTCTTTTCTTTTGAAGGTAACAAAGCCCATGGACCTGATGGCTTCCCCATGTTCTTCTTGCAAGAGTTCTGGGATATTGTTGGGAAAGATGTCTCCAGTGGGGTTAAAGATTTTTTTGGGGCTAGAAAACTTTTGAAAGAGATTAATGGTACCTTCATTGCTTTAATCCCCAAAATTCAAGGTGCTAACTCCATGGACAAGGTCAAGCCAATCAGCTTATGCAACTCTTTTTATAAGATAATTTCCAAGGTCCTAACCTCTAGAATCTTGAAAGTCCTTCCTTCTTTGATTAGTCATCAGCAAAATGGTTTTGTGTCAGAAAGACAAATTCTTGATTCCATCATAACTGTCCATGAGAATATCCATTCCCTTGTTATGGTGAATAAACAAGATTTTATTCTCAAGATTGATCTATCTAAGGCCTATGACCGGGTTGATTGGTCTTTCCTCATGAAGGTCCTTTTGTCTTTTGGCTTCTCTAACAAATGTGTGGACCTCTTCAAGCAGCTCATCTCTTCTACCTACTTTGTTTTTCTTGTTAATAGATCTCCCTCCTCCTTCTTTAAAGCCTCCAGAGGACTGAGGCAAGGGGACCCCATCTCCCCTATCCTCTTCATTATTATGGCTGAATGTTTTGGTAGGTCCATGGAAAGTATGGTGACTAGAGGTATTTTTAAAGGTCTCCAACCTTCCTCTGCAGATCATACTTGCTCCCACCAACAATTTGTGGATGACACCACTGTTATGGGGGAATCAAGCATTTCGAAAGCTAGAATCCTAAAGGACACCCTTTGTAAGTTTGCATTTGCTTCTGCCCAGCTCATCAACTGGGTTAAAAGTGAATTGTTTTTCATCAACACTCTCGAGAGAAGACAACATAGAATCAACCAAATTCTGGAATGTCGAATTGTTGATCTTCCTGCCACTTACCTAGGTCTCCCCCTGGGCATTGCTCCACCCGATTCCTTTTGGAGTTCTTTGGTGGATAAATTTCAAAGAAAGCTTGCTGGTTGGAAAGGTGCTCTCTTAATTTAGGCTGGAAAACTTCAACTTCTTAAAGCATCCCTTCAAAGCATTCCTATTTATGCCCTCAACCTCTTCAAAATTCCAATTAATTATGCTGATGCTATTGAAAAAAATAAAAAAAAAAATCTTTAGTTAGGGGTAGAGGAAAAGAAAAGAATGGCATTAGTGGCTTGGGACAAGGTTTGCAGATCAAAAAGTAAAGGTGGTCTGGGCCTGAGGAGAATCCGGACCTTCAATGAAGCTCTTTTGTCTAAACAGGTTTGGAGACTGTTCCACTCTAATAGTGAGTGGTGTAAAATTTGGAGAAGTAAGTATCCTCTTTTGTCTTGTTCTCTTCTCTCTTTCATCAATTTTGATTTCAGTATTAATGGGTCCCACATTTGGAATCATGCCTCTAAGTGTAAAGACAACATTGCTAAAGGGGTGAAATGGAGCATTGGTAATGGTAGGAAAGTTAGATTTTGGGAGGATCCCTGGTTGCTTGATAAGCCTTTGATGGAAATCCCTGATTGGGCCCCTTTTGCTGCTCCCTGTATTAGAGTCTTCGGCTCCTTGGTTGAGGGGTATTGGATAGGTGATAAATGGCAGAACATTGAAAGTATCCACCCTGATCTTATCAATCTCAAGAATCACCTGTCTTCTGCCTGGTTGAACAATGAGGAAGATCCTCTTATTTGGAAATATAAACCCAAAGGAAACATTATTGTCTCTTCAATGTATGGAGTTCTTTCCCTAGCCCCCTCAGAGAACCCCTTCTGGTCTAAAGCCTGGATAAAGGGTCTTATCCCAAAGATCAATTTTTTCTATTGGACAATTCTTCAAAACAAAATTTTGACCTTAGACAACCTAAAGGTTAGAGGTTTTATCTTCCCAAATAGGTGTGCTTTATGTCTTGAGGAGGAAGAGTCTGTGGACCATTTGGCTATCCATTGTTCCTTCAATTTTTCAATTTGGTAAAGATTTCTTAAGAATTTTTGTATGGATTGGGTGTTTCCTAACTCTATTCGAGATTTGTTCCATTCTTGGAGTTATCATTGGTCTAACCCCACTTTGAGATCTTTGTGGCAGCTCTCTCTCCCTCACATCCTGTGGGGGATCTAGAAAGAAAGGAACAACCGCTTCTTCAAGGACACTTCTCTCACCCAGGTTGTTGTTTTCTAGAAAATTTAAAGGGCTATTGTGGAGAACATTAGGATCATTGGGGAACCATGCAATACTACCAACCCCATGGAAACTCACATTTTCAACTCCTGGAATCTGAAGAGTGGTGTTAGTACTGATCCTAAACAAAATAAGAGACTAGAAGCCAGATGGCACTCTCCCCCTCATGGTTGGCTCAAAATCAACTTCGACAAAGTTGCCAAAGGCAATCTTGGCCCAGCGGGATGCGGTGCAATTCTTAGAGATGAAAATGATAGTTGTAAGGAAATGACTGTTGTTCCTATAGGTTGCCAAAATAACCACATGGTGGAATCTATGGCTACTCTCCAAGGCATTATCCTAGCTAAAAGATGGAACTGTCCCTATCTATGGATTGAGGGGGACTCTAATAACATCATCAAATGCCTAAAAGGAACTTCTAAGCCTTCATGGACTATCAACAACATAATAAAGGCTGCTAGAGATCTCATCAACACCTTCAATAAATGTTTTATTTCCCACATTTATCATGAAGCTAATGGTCCAGCTGACTAGGCAGCCAACATGGCGGTCAATCAAAACAAAATGGTTACCTAGAAGGGTGAGGAGGGTCTACTCAATGACATCCGATCGATCATTTTCATGGATCGATATAATTGTACCCCAAAGATCATAAATGGACAAAATAATGGTTAAACGGATTAATAGGAGGGCTATGACTAATTATCATTATGTCAGTACCATTTATGATAAGACAAATGCCACCTTTCCCATGCTTTCTGGGTATATGGGGTCGCTTTGAGAAATTTCTTTCTTGTAGCTTTCTGCAACTCTTGGCCTTCTATTTTGAGATAAAATGGGAGGAAATAGATGCTGCTATGAACCCAGCAACTATAAGGAGTGGAAACAAAAGGAGGTAATTTGGAACATCTTGCAGAAGGGTGGGTTTGCGAAGTTTATGGAGAGACTCCGTGGGAGGGATGCCACAATCACTAATTTTTTCTACAAAAATTGGAGGAAGGGCACCCTGAGTGGGAGATCAAACTATCTCCATTGATGAAGACCTCATTTATTAGGTCACAGGTCTTCATAGGGAAGAAAGAAATTACTACAGAGACATAAAACTGAGCAAGGAGGCAATTGAGTGATACCCCAAAATGACAAAGGAGAAGAAGCGACTGGTAAAGCTAAGTAAGACCTACTATCCACCTAGGGCATTTGTTAAGTCATGGAGGGAGATTTTGTTTGCTATTATGCAATACATTACCTTGGATGGTAGATTCACTAAAGTGTATGGCTATAATTTTGTATTGCTTAACCATTTCAGGTATGATGAAAAAGTTAATATTCCATATTTCCTACTTTGTTCAATGAATGCTACCATTAAAGCCCATAGGGAGAACCCTAAGGGTGATACAACCATGCACTGATGTCTTATGGTGTTAATTTATGACCATTTAAAAGCTAACCAAATAGCACATCCCCAGCCTTCTATGTCTAAGGAGGAAGGGTCAGATTCTAGTTTTTCTATGGGCGATGACTCTGAAAGTGATTCGATAAGTGAATCAAAGGAGAGTCTGGAAGACTCTGAAGCTGAACTTGGTAAGAAAAGAAAACAGGTGAGTACCAAGCCTTCCTCTTCTAAGGGTAAGAAAAAACCAAAGAAAAGGTTTTCCAGATTCGCTCCTCCTCTTCAGAGGAGGTCTCTAATGACTCTGAGAAGGATGAACCCCAGTCTCCTCAGAAAAAGAAAACTAAAACTTCCATTCAGATAAGGAACAAACAAAAAAGGCAAGATGATTATGAAATGGAATTGAAGGATAAAGGGCAGAGAAAGGATCCTAACATCAACCAAAAAGTGGAGGAGGAGATCATAGGGGAAGGTTTTGATTAGAGGGTTGGTGGAAATGTCGATCAGATCACTAGTGGCGATGTCCCCAATAATGAACAAGAAAATCCTGGTGAGAAAAACCCCCCTTCAAATCCTCCCGCTGAGGGTTTGTGGATACCATTGACTATTTAATTAACAGTTACAAGAAAGTTGTGGAGGACAATAAGAAGCTGAGCCACAAGGTCCAAATTTTGGAGACAATCAGTATTGGTGAAGGCAAATCAATGCCGGAATATGGTGAGGATTTGAGTAAACCTGTTGCTAGAGCCAAAGAGATCAGAGATTCCTTCAACCCTAGGTTTGAACAAATTGAGAAGGCCCTGGCAGAGATAAAAACTAATGACAATGCTACGGACCAGAGTGACGGAAACTGACAACAAATTCAACAAAATTGAAAAATTCCTCAAAAGCATTGTTGAACAAAGCTATAGCATTCTGAAGGCCTTGACCGACAATACCAAAATTCTCATTAGCAAACTAGAGAATGAGAAGGATTCCCTGGAGCTGGAACCTGATACTAAAGGTATGGGAGAGGTGCAAGGGCCTAGAATGAGGACCAGAGGTAAAAAGAAGGAGAAGAAGCCAAGCAAGGAGATGAAAGAACTCAAAGTTGCTTCGGCAAACATAAGGCAACTGATCTTCTTAATTTTTTATAGTTGTTGTTTGTTATTTAGGTCTTTTCTCTTGTTTTTTCGCTTTGTTGTTCCTTTCTTTTACTGTCCGTTTGGTTTACTGGCCTTTTTGCCAGTCTTTTGTAAGTTATTTGTATGCTGGTCTGGATGCTCTTTGTCGAACTATCTTATGCTCCTATGTTAAAGGTTTTGGGTCCTTAAAACCTATTTTTCATATTAATCAGAACTAAATAAAAGTCATCTTCAATTATAAATAGAACAAATTAAATAATTAAACAATAAATAAAGCTCAACAATAATAAATAAATAATAAATAAGGGTGCATGAGTAGTCGAGTTGGTGTGAAGGCAAGTCGTGAGGCGTAGTGTTAGGCTTATGATCTCGGTGCTACGCATCAACTCCGGTTCGATTCTCACTAGTTATCATAAACCCTTTAAAGGGAGCATGAGTAGCCAAGTTGGTGTGAAGGTGAGTCATGAGGCGTAGTGTTAGGCTTATGATCCCGATGCTACGCATCAACTCTAGTTTGATTCTCACTGGTTACCATGAACCCTTTTAAGGGCACATGAGTAGCCGAGTTGGTGTGAAGGCGAGTCGTGAGGCGTAGTGTTAGGCTTATGATCCTGATGCTACGCATCAACTCCGGTTCGATTCTCACTAGTTACCATAAACCCTTTTGGGGATGACCCTTTGGTGAAATGGTGGGGCTTCTTGCCTGTAGTGCCTACAACCTAGGTTCAAACCCCCATGGGTTCGTCTCTACCATGTAAAAATGGAGTATTGTTACCCTGGGGAGAACCTTGGAGAAATAGTGGGGCTTCTTGCCTGTAGTGCTTACATCCTTGATTCAAACCCTTTTATTAAAGGGCACATGAGTAGCCGAGTTGGTGTGAAGGCGAGTTGTGAGGTGTAGTGTTAGGCTTATGATCCCGGTGCTATGCATTAACTCCGGTTCGATTCTCACTGGTTACCATAAACCCTTTTAAGGGTACATGAGTAGCCGAGTTGGTGTGAAGGTGAGTCATGAGGCGTAGTGTTAGGCTTATGATCCTGGTGCTACGCATCAACTCCGGTTTGATTCTCACTAGTTACCATAAACCCTTTTAAGGGAACATGAGTAGCCGAGTTGGTGTGAAGGTGAGTCGTGAGGCATAGTGTTAGGCTTATGATCCTAGTGCTATGCATCAACTCAGGTTCTATTCTCACTGGTTACCATAAACCCTTTTAAGGGCGCATGAGTAGCCGAGTTGGTGTGAAGGCGAGTCATGAGGCATAGTGTTAGGCTTATGATCCCGGTGCTACGCATCAACTCTGGTTTGATTCTTACTGGTTACCATAAACCCTTTTAAGGGCACATGAGTAGCCGAGTTGGTGTGAAGGTGAGTCATGAGGCATAATGTTAGGCTTATGATCCCGATGCTATGCATCAACTCCAGTTTGATTCTCAGTGGTTACCATAAACCTTAAGGGTGAATGAGTAGCCGAGTTGGTGTGAAGGCGAGTCGTGAGGCGCAGTGTTAGGCTTATGATCCCGGTGCTACACATCAACTCTGGTTCGATTCTCACTGGTTACCATAAACCCTTTTAAGGGTGCATGAGTAGCCAAGTTGGTGTGAAGGCGAGTCGTGAGGCGTAGTGTTAGGCTTATATCCTAGTGCTACGCATCAACTCCGGTTTGATTATCACTGGTTACCATAAACCCTTTTAAGGGTGCATGAGTAGCCGAGTTGGTGTGAAGGCAAGTCGTGAGGCGTAGTGTTAGGCTTATGATCCCGGTGCTACGCATCAACTCCGGTTCGATTCTCATTAGTTACCATAAACCCTTTTAAGGGTGCATGAGTAGCCGAGTTGGTGTGAAGGCGAGTCATGAGGCATAGTGTTAGGCTTATGATCCCGGTGCTACGCATCAACTCCGGT